>NW_023396879.1:766205-786205 GCF_011125445.2 Fundulus heteroclitus
TGCTGGAGGACATCACAGTCTAATTTTCTCACTCTACTGATTTCTACTGTTCAGTCTATTGTTCTCCAGTTTTGCATTGTATTACATTGAAATGACTGTCGACAAACACTACCTTCACACTTAATTAAAACGCAGAGACTGCAGCTGTGGAGCGCGGTTGCTCTTTTCTCCAAACTTTGGAATGTCGAGATTAAAGTTGCCACAATATATCAACTTTGTCCTCGAAATGGCGAGTTTAATGTCGACAGGGCGACTTTAAAGTCGACATGTCGAGTTTAATCTCGTCATGGCAAAAATATTTTTTCTCTTCATGTGTGGCCCTAATACTCCGTCGTATTTTTCCTTTCCCGTTTGAAGACGTTTAGCTTCCCATCCAGAAAGCTTTCTTAATTCAAAACCAGCATATGAACAATGAAAAGAACATTCGCACCAATTTCTTACCTTCCACAGACTAACATTCCTGCTTTTCTATAAGCAGCACGTCCTGTGACATGACAGAGAAACTAAAAATAAAAGAATAGCTAACTTTAACGTTCATTTGTTAAGTTAGATCTTAATGAAGCCAGGAAAGTGGTCACTAAAATTGAATGTTAGCTTGAGTCAGTCAACGTTACCTTGAGGCACTCTGCATGAGTGGTACTCTTTAATAAAATAAAATGAAAAAGCAGTTCTCCATTCTTAAAAAAAAAAAGGTTTATTAATACGGTCAATAACTTAAAAAGTACTTTATTCAATATTATTTGTACATTTGGGCAGTTGTGTGTTTTTTTTTTCTGTTTTAATCCACTAACTGAACAATAACGTTCACGTGTTTCACTCCCCCACCGGCGAAAATTAACATAATCTCTTAGTTTTCATTAAAAGCTGAGAGGTCTGGTTAAATTGTTGTTAAATTCATCTTCTTACCGTCAGACTCGCTTTTGTTCCTCGGAGAAAAGCCTCAAAACAGCCCAGAGTCCAATAAGTGTCCAGTGTTCTCAATAAGAAGTCACTTTTTCCCTTTTCCTCTAACAGGAAACTTCTCTGGCCGTTAGCTTCTCAGTTAGCTCTGATGCTAACTGCTCCCTCGCAGGCTGTCGCTTCTTCTAAAACGGAGACAAATAGCGGTTAAGACGAGCTGCACATGCTGTCAGAGTCTAGGAGGCTTTAGCTTTGTCTCTTACCCAGTTCTCTGGTTGGCAGCTTAAGGCCTCACAAGACAAGTCTACGGTTTGTTTAGGCCGCATGAATGAGCCACTTCTTTCTTCTCCTTCTTCTTCGTGAATTCTTTGGCGGTTGGCACACAACGAAATGGTGCATTACCGCCACAGACATCATATACGTAGACGCGTCATAGGGCGCAGGTTCGCACGTCAACGTCACCGCCATATTGTATGTGGCAGAAAAAAGTCGAGTTCTGTTGTAGTGAACGTGGATCAGAGAAGATGCCTCATTCCTGTGCTGCATGGAAATGTATTCTGGCTGATTTCACTACTTGTATCTGCCTTCTATAAACTAAGGCTGCACCATGTTGCAAAACTGGACTCACTAAAGCTGCACAGTGGCAACACAGGCTATATATATACATACATACACAATGTGTGTGTGTGTATGTGTTTTGAATATAAGGATCAATTTGGTAAATCTAAACATTGTGGTCTTCATTATTTCATAAAACTGTGTCACATGTGAACCTTTAGGAACAGACTTTTTGGGGGAGTAAAAGGTAAAATTAATAATATGAGGAAAAAAAGTCCCAGGTCAATATAGTAAACAAAAAAAAAAAACACAAAAGTGATAATGTTATGAGAAAAACGTCATATTATGAGAATTAAGAGGGAACATTTCCAGAATAGTCACAGTTTGCAGAATTATTTCACTTCTGGAGTAATAGGGCCAGGTTAGCTTATTTTAAATATTTTTATTCATTAGGAGAATAAATTCAGGAGAATGGCGCTAAAGGGATACGATAATAAACTTGTAATATTACAAAAACAAAAATACTACGAATACAAAGTATATTCAGAGATTAAAGCTAAAATAACTATAAGCTTTGTAAAAAAAAAAAAAAAAGGAAGGTTTTAAGCCTAGTCTTGAAAGTAGACAGGGTGTTTGTCTCACATACCAAAACTGGGAGTTGGTTCCAAAGGAGAGGAGCCTGATAGCTAAAGGATCTGCCTCCCATTCTACCTTTAGGGACTCTAGGAACCACCAGCAGACCTGCAGTCTGAGAGCGAAGTGCTCTGTTAGGAACATACGGGGTAATCAGAGCTCTGATATATGATGGAGCTTGATTATTAAGGGCTTTATACGTTAGAAGGAGAATTTTAAATTCTATTCTTGATTTAACAGGATGCCAATGAAGGGAAGCTAAAATTGGAGAAATATGATCCCTCTTGTTGATTTTCATCAGAACTCTTGCTGCAGCATTTTAGATCAGCTGAAGACTTTGAACAGCATTTTGTGGACTTCCTGATAGTAAAGAATTACAATAGTCCAGCCTTGAAGTAACAAATGCATGGACCAGTTTTTCACCATCACTCCCGGACAGAATATTTCTAATTTTGGCGATATTCCAGTGGTGAATAAGGAAACCCTGGAAACCTGTTTATTATGGGATTTAAATTAAATGTCTTGGTCAAAAGTAACACATGGAATTTTTACTTTATTACCAGAGGCCAATTTAATGCCATCTAAATTAAGTGATTGATTAAGAAGTTTATTTTTTGAGGACTGGTCCAAAGATTACAACTTCTGTCTTGTCAGAATTTAAATGCAGAAAATTTAAAGTCATTCAGCATTTGATGTCATCAAGACATGCCTGTAGTTGAAGTAATTGATAGAATTCATCAGGATTTATGGATAAATATAGCTGAGTGTCATCAGCATAACAGTGGAAATTAATCCCATGCTGTCTGATAATTTTGCCGATCGGAAGCATATATATAGTAAAGAGAATTGGTCCAAGAACTGAACCCTGTGGTACTCCACAAGTGACCCTAGAGTTTGAGGAAGATTTATTATTAACATTAACAAACTGGAATCTGTCCGACAGATAAGATTTAAACCAGCCTAATGCTTTCCCCTCAATCCCTACAGTATGCTCAAGTCTTTTAGGAGAATATTGTGATCAACTGTATCAAATGCAGCACTGGGATCTAACAGGACAAGTACAGACACAAGTCCATTATCTGAGGCCATGAGAATATCATTGGTGACCTTCACCAGAGCTGTTTCAGTGCTATGATGAGCTCTAAAACCTGACTGAAACTCCTCAAGTAGGTCATTACTTTGTAAATGTTCCCAAAGTTGATTAGCAACTACTTTCTCAAGAATTTTAGATATGAAAGGAAGATTAGATATAGGTCTGTAATTTACTAACTCATCTTGATCAAGAGAGGGTTTCTTAAGTAAAGGTTTAATAACAGCTACTTTAAAAGCCTGTGGTACATATCCATTTACTAAGGATAGATTAATCATGTCCAAAATAGGACCACTGATCAGAGGGAATATCTCCTTAAACAATTTGGTTGGGTATGTGTTTTATGAAATGTTTATTCAGGTGTGGTGTTCCATCTCTTACCATGGTATAGGACTGGGAAAACGGTCAGTCCGGTTAGAGCACAATCCATGCGGCTGGGCATCCTCACACGGTAGACTTCAACGACTGAGGGCGGTTCCCTCCTTTTTATACTAATAAACAATGTATCAGATGGGAGCGAAAGTGGCCACTTCTCCCTCCCTTCTGAGCTGTCCGTCCCGTTTCCAAAACATGTTTCCCAAACAAAAAAACGTTCCCAGCATCTCAGCAGTGTGTGAAGCAAAATAACCCTAGCTCAGAATACAGCAAATCAAACAAAAAAGGAATACAGAATCAGTTTTTCCCATAACACATTGCCATAGGTTACCACCACAAGTTTAAACAAGTTATAGCAAAATAACACATGTTGTTCTTAGTTTTATGTGAGCAACATAATAACAGGCATGAGCTTATATGTTGCTCTTAGTTTAAAACTAATCAGTTTTTCCCAAAATACATTGTCAAAGAACAAAAATAATTCTTTAATATATCAGTATGGGTCTAACATACAAGTAGAAGGTTTAGATTAAGCTAAAATTTCAGATAGCTCAAAAAGCTCTACTGCTTCTAAACAGTTCAGACACTGCGCAGGTTCTAGAGATTCCTCCAACACTGCCTCACTTACTGAGGATGAGATAATCATGTTTGGGAGGATGCCAATTATTTTATTTTTTAAGGAGTCGATTTTATTTATCAAGAATCCCATTAAATCATTACTGCTAAGAGCTAAGAGAATGGATGGATCAACGGAGCTGTGACTCTGAGTAAGTTTGGCAACTGTACTGAAGAGAAATCTAGGATTATTTTTATTCTCCTCAATTAATGATAATGATTAATACTCTTTTTACACAACAATAGACTGTCTTTCCAGATTAGGTAGGGTTCCTCTTGGTGTGTAGAGCACCATTTTCTCTCAAATTTTCTAACATTGTGCTTGAAGGAACGCAGCTCTGAATTAAACCAGGGAGCCAGCTTCCTTTGAATAATCACCTTCTTTTTCAAGGGAGCTACGTTGTCTAATGCAGAACGCAATGAGGAAGTCACACCGTTAACAAAGACATCTATTTGTGATGGGCATTTCTGCATTGTTGAAGATATTAAAAGGGGGACAGACTCTAAAGTTTGATACAGCAATTTCCGATAAAGATCTACTATAATGGAACCCTCTTTTGGGGTGGAGAATTCAGTTAGATTAAACCCAAATGTTATTAAAAAAATGATCAGATAGGACCGGGTGTCATGCTGCAGCCTTGCTTGCTGCACCATGGACATTTCAGGGCACTATTCACCCTCCATACATCCCAGTCTCCTCTCCACCTCAGTAATCATCTACACCTGTCAGCCTCTAATCAAGCCAGAACTCATCTCACCTGTCATCCTCTCTATTTAAGCTGCCTGCATTCAGTCCTTCCTCGTCGGTTTGTTCTGTTGGTTTCTGTTTTCGCTTGTTGATTTTGCTCATTGCTGCTCACGTCATCTGGTTCTCGTCCAGCCTGAGTTCTCCACCTGTCTGCTGTGATTCTAGTCCTGTGGTCCTGCTCTCACAGTCGTGCAAGTATTCATTCAGTCGTGCTGCTGATCAAGCCTGGTTTCCAAGTCTCCATTCTGTCGTGCTGCTGGTCAAGTCTCCATCCAAGTCTCCATTCTGTCGTGCCACTGGTCTAGCCTGGTTCCAAGTCTCCGTTCTGCTGTGCTTCTGGTTATGCTGCCTACATGCTCTGGTTTCATCCTGCTTGCCAGCTCCAGCCATTAACTGCTTGCTGATCCAGCCTGGTTCTGTCTCTCTGGTCTCCTGCTTCCACTACTCATCATTCAATAAAACTCTCAAACTAAGCTCTGTGTGTGGTTCAGTACACAAATCATGACACCGGGTCGTGAGGAAATACTGTTAATTCTTCACAATCAATGCCATATGTCAGCACAAGGTCTAAAGTATGGAGCCAAGAGTGTGTCGGTTTATGCACATTTTAAGCAAACCAAGTTAATCTAGGATAGTTTTAAAGGCTACACTTAGGTTATCACATTCTGTCAACATGGATGTTGAAATCCCCTACTATAATAACCTTGTCAGTGTTTAACACCAAATCAGATAAGAAGTCTGAAAACTGACTGCTGTGCTGTGGGATCCCTGCTGTGCTGTGGATCCGTTACAAGTCTTCCGTCATTCACATCATGCCTGTCCTCCCGTCTTGGTCTCCGCTCGTCCTGTTCCTGGTTGCTGCGCTGCTGGACTCTGCACCTCCACTCCCGTATTAATGGACTCCTCCGTTGTGTAGCAGCCCAGCTTTTCCGGTCAGACTCTCCGCTGTAAACCTGCCAGCCAGCTTGTGCATCCTTCATCTCCGCCTGGTAACAGACTCTGGTTCATCATGTCATCATCCATTCTTACAATAAACTCTCTAAAGACCAGCTCTGTGTGTGTGTGCTATGTCCGGGTTCATAAAGAAATCATGACGTTACTGTTCTCCAGTTTTGCATTGCGTTGCATTGAAATGACTGTTATTTCAGCTTTTAACTTTCTGTTCTCTCTCTTTTTTCTTCATAGTAGGTACACCTGGTCTGGCGTTCTGTTAACTGTGACATCATCCAGGGAAGACAGATCACCCGCTATTACCATCTAATGTAGAACAGATTACTGGATCAATGTGTGCTTCTGTGCTTTTTTTGTCTCTCTTGTTGAGTCTCTGCTCTGTCTTCTCTAACCCCCAGTGGGTCGAGGCAGATGACCGTTCATACTTAGCCCGGTTCTGCTGGAGGTTTTTCTTTCCCGTTAATGGGGAGTTTTTCTTTCCGCTGTTGCTTCATGCTTGCTCAGTATGAGGGATTGCTGAAAAGCCATGGACAATGCAGACGACTCTCCCTGTAGCTCTACGCTTCTCCAGGAGTGAATGCTGCTTGTCGGGACTTTGATGCAATCAACCGGTTCCCTTATATAGGACATTTTTTACCAATCTCTATAATATGATTGAATTTGACTTTGTAAAGTGCCTTGAGATGACATGTTTCATGAATTGGCGCTATATAAATAAAATTGGATTGATATTTTTCTCTACGTTTTATTTATGACATTCATTGCATTTATCACGTATTTACTCATTGCTATTAAAAAAGGTTTTAAGGTTGGAGTTTATTCAGATATTAAAGTGTTTTTCAGATGATTAACCTTTCTCTCCTGTTACAGAGTAAGACTTTGTGAAGAGAAAAAGTGTCATGATAAAAGTTATTTGTGCAGCACTATCTGCAACTGTGAGGAATTGCTCCTAGCCATTTGTGGTTACTCCTTTCTTTGAGAACTGAAATCTCAATTGTTCTCTGTGACCGAACTGCTATTTTATGAAGTTGAAGGTCACATTGCAGTTCGCTTCCCTGGGAAAAATTAAAAGGGGCGGCAGGGATGCACTTCTGAGCGATGGAAGATAAGTGCCTGGGTGTGTTTCTGTCGTTCTCCTTGCAAGAATAAATTGGCTGTCTGTTCGTTTTGTGTTTTAATTAATGTTTTAGGTGTTTGAACCTGACAACCATGCACGCTAAGATTAAAGTAATTGTAGACTATATCTGGTTGGGAAATTGCTTGAAGGAGGTTTTAAGTTAAGGATGACCGTATTGATCTGGATAAGAACACTAATGGCACTTTGTTGTGTATGGCTAGTTATCTTGAAGGGGTGACTTATTGAACTATGAACAGTTGGCTGCTGATTGCCTGAGCCAAGACCACATCGAAAAGAGCCACCCTGTGAAATCACCTCCTACAAGCAGTGAGACAACATCAAAACCTCATACAAGCCCCAAAAGCTGAGTTTTTATGTAAGCTATTACCACTGAAAACTCTCAACTTTTCTACCTTAAACATTAAAAAATTACAAATTACAAACACATTCTGTACAATTCAACATAAAAATGTTCAGGCTTACAATAGGTAAAAAACAGTAAGTTGAGTTCATGCAGGAATTAAGCAAATATGGGTGCTGTTCACGTCCCCAAGTTTAAACTAAACTCTAAAAGGCATGTTTGTAACAAATCAACCTCAGACATCAGTAAAACTCACTATACATCCACATTTTCTTTATGGAAATAGTTTTTGTCAGGGTGGGTTGAACTATAAACAGTGCTAAAAACCAGTCAGCTTTTATAGTAAAGAAGTTTAACATTTATGAAGGCAAGGCAAATTTATTTGTATAGCACATTTCAGTACAGAGACAATTCAAAGTGGTTTACATGATTAAAATATAAGAAAATAAAACAGAATAAAAGCAACCAGGAATAAAATGTAGAAACAAAATAGAACATGGGAAAATAGAAACTAAAAAACATTAAGAAACAGTTGGAATAAAAAAAACTAATTATATTTCAAAAAACAGTTTATTTAGAACAGTTGAAGGCATTCCTAAACAAATGTGTTTTTACTCTTGATTTAAACTCAGAAATTCAGCACTTTTACAGTTTTCTGGAAGTTTGTTCCAGATAAGTGGAGCATAGAAACTAAATGCTGCTATGAAATTCAAATTAATTTTGTGCTATAAAATTATGAGTATGCAGTTTTATATTTTAGTGTCACATGAGCCCAATCATTTATCCAAATTAACAATGGAAAGACAAAAATGTAATCTCTTAAAACCCGACTCTAATAATCTAACAGTCACTCTAATGATTAAATAACACCAATGAAGATCATCAAATTCTTTATAGTTGTTCAGTAGATATCTCCATCAATCCATGAATAAGCAGAAGTTGGAACTTGTGAATGATTAAACTGACCTGTACGTCGTTTAGCTAATTTACAACAGTCATTGATTTAATATGTATCTGAAGAGTGAGGCATCTTATCACCATGAATTCTCATGTGAACACTTGGATTGCTTTGCTTGAAGAAACATTTTCTACACATCAGACACAGGAAAGGCTTCTCACCTGTAGGTTAGCATGTGATCAGCCAGATGACAACTGTTTCTGGAAGACTTAGCACACGCTTTAGAAGCATACAGCTTCTCATCTGTGAGTTTTCATATGTTGAATCCTACTACTAGAGGAAGTAAAAGATTTATCACACACTTTACAATGATAAGGCTTCTCACCCGTATGAGTTCTTAAGTGTATTATCAGGCTACATTTGAAGGAAAACTCTTTTGCACAAGTTGGACAGGAAAAAGGCTTCTCACCTGTGTGCGTTCTCAGGTGACGAGCTAAATGACTACCAGCGCTGAAAGATTTATCACACATTTCACAAGAGTATGGCTTGTTGCCCATATGATTTCTTATGTGTCTACTCAACCTATATTTAGTGAAAAAACCTTTTGTACAAGTTGGACAGGAAAAAGGCTTCTCACTAGTGTGCATTCTCATGTGACGAGCCAGACTACTACCACAGCTGAAAGATTTATCACACACTTTACAATGATAAGGTTTCTCGCCCGTATGAGTTCTTATGTGAATAATCAGGTTACCTTCTTTGGAAAAACGTTTTGCACACGTTGGACAAGAAAAAGGCTTCTCCCCTGTATGTGTTTTCATGTGACGAGCTAAATAACTACCCAAGCTGAAAGATTTATCACACATTTCACAAGCGTATGGCTTCTCTCCTGTATGAGTTCTTATGTGAATAATCAGGTTACCTTCATTGATAAAACGTTTTGCACATGTTGGACAGGGAAAAGGCTTCTCACCTGTATGCGTTCTTATGTGAATAATTAGGTTACCTTTAGTGGTAAAACGTTTTGCACATGTTTGACAGGAAAAAGGCTTCTCACCTGTGTGTGTTTTCATGTGACGAGCTAAATGACTACCCAAGCTGAAAGATTTATCACACATTTCACAAGCGTACGGCTTCTCACCTGTATGAATTCTTATGTGAACACTCAGGCTACCTTTAGTGGAAAACCCTTTTGCACAAGTTGGACAGGAGAAAGGCTTCTCCCCTGTGTGGGCTCTCATGTGGATATTTAAACGACTTTGTCTGGGGAAACCTTTTCCACAAAGCACACACAGTAAAGATTTCTCTCCTCTATTTTTCCTAATTTGATTAGTCAAACAGCTACACTTGGTGAAACATTTACCACATGCTTCACAAGGTTTATTGGTCTTATGTCTTTTTAGTTTTGAACCATCACTGTGATCTTTGGTTTTCTCTAGTCTCTTTTTACGCTTTAGCTCTACATCTGTGTTTGATCCTGACTCTTCGTGATTATTATCCTGCTGATGCTGCTTCTCACCTTCAGAGGAGTCTGCATTGACAAGTTGGTTCATTTTCTCTTCTGGTTCATTTGTGTCATGTTTTAAATCCAGAGGAGTCACCTTAAAGGTGCCAGCCTCCTGCTTCACTACAAGCTGCTCCTCATCCTCATTACTCCAGAGATCCCCATGTTCCTCTTTAATCTCTACAGGTTCTGGTTCCTCCTTTGTCACGTTCATCTGTTGCAGTTCAGGTTCAACTTGAAATAGTTTGTCACAAGCAGAAAACCCTACAAAGGTTTCTGTCTCCTGCTTAACAAGTTGCTTTTCATCTGGAAAGATACACAGTCCAAGCTGTTCTTCTTTAATTCCTTGAGGTTCTGGTTCTTCCTCTTTCATGTCTTTGGTGTTTGGTTCCTTCAGGTTAATAATGAAGTTCCTCTCTTGGCCACTGGCAGATTGATCAGCAAGAACCTTCCAAGAGAACAAGAGGATTTGAAATGTCTGAGGAATGAAAAATAGAAGAAATTAATTAGATTTACAAAGTAAAGTGTAACTATCGTTCAAACCCAGATAATGTCACTGCCTCCCCATCGACATCCTTAATTGAAGCTCTGATAAAAATGACTCCACACAACTAGGTTAAGGTTACAAAGTGTAGGTTCCACACTAACTCTCCTGTCAAATGGTTCACTACACTTCATCTCTAAATATCTTCCAGGAGGATGTGGGTCTAGGTAGACATGCCCTCCTACATGTGAATGGAAACATTAAAGCTTGGGGTCCTAAAATCACCTCTGACCCATCTTCTTCAAAAACATGTAACCAGCTGCACTCAGACAGAAAATGGTTTCTCTCCCCTCTGGTTAATCAAGGTCAACACTTGCATATTTTCTGTGTGACACTGTAAATGTTTGGGTTTGAGGTGTTTGTGCTACGTCAGCCGATATAATAGTGAAAGGAGGAGGTAGGGCAGACTCAGAGGAGACCAGGGCTGGGAGCAGACGGGGGGGGGGGGGGGGGGGGTGGTGAGGCAGCCTGTGGCCTAGCCAGGTGTAAACTTCTGCAAAGTTCAACAAAACTTTAAACCAGCTCTGACTGGTGAACTGTGGCTCCACCGATCCACATTTTCTTTACTTCCGATACTTTTCTGATACCAGAGCTCTCTTTGCTTTAATGTTATTCTCACCATTTTGTTGATTTGTTTAAAGGCTATAATAAACTCCTTTCTGTGAATATATGTATTCCCCAAAATACAACTTGGGATATGTTTAAACTCACAAAAGAAGTTTAGAAAAACAATGTTCACTGGAAAAATCCTATCCTGAAACTGTGAGAGATCAGAGCTGCTGTAGCTACACCACTCTGTCACAACAGCAAACAGGCTTAAATTGGAGGCAACCAGACTTTTACTCTTTTTTCGCTGAGCACAAGTACAGCTAACGACCAGCACACAGACCAGCTCGCGTTAAGAATGAGCTTTAATTAGAAAAGTTGCACTTATAAAACCCATGTTGCAACTTTTAAATGAAACGTGTTTGCCATACGGTGAGGAGGAGTAGCAAAAAGTCATACCAGCGCTTCATATGGACATTATTTCCTGTAAAGTAAGGCGCTGTATGTGTATTGATTGTTTTCATGTTCATGCATTATTCTCCAAGGCATCGCGCACTAACGCAGCGGTGGCAGGAGGCCAGCTGGAGATCAGACGTCATTTTTTAGATGGTAGGAAAGGAGTTTTATTACGACTTTAAGCGACCACAATTATTAAAAATAACAACAACGTTAATACACAAGTTTAAGAGGCAAAACGAAAGAAAAAGTAAAAAAAATAAAAATAAAAAATTGTCTATGTTCATTAAAAGGCTGCACTTCACAGGTTCTATAAATTCATTAAGTTCTTTATTACGTTCCAGACCAGAGACAATAATACATTAGATCAAGTTTACTGTAACATCCCAGCAGCAAACAAAGCTGCTGTAGCTCCTCACTTTGGTTTATCAGGTCACATCTCTGTGGACCTGATTCCTGCCTACAAGACCTGCAGAACCAGACCGCCGATAAAAACCTTCCAGGTTTGGACAGAAGAGGCTCAGCTCTACAGGACTGATTAGAAATCACTGACTGGGATGTGTATAAAGATGCCGCTGACTTAGAAAGCTACACATCATCTGTGCTTTCCTATATCCACGTCTGCACTGATGCTGTCCTCCACAGAAGGACAATCAGAGGGTTTCCTGACCAGAAAGACAATCAGAGGGTTTCCTGACCAGAAAGACAATCAGAGGGTTTCCTGACCAGAAAGACAATCAGAGGGTTTCCTGACCAGAAAGACAATCAGAGGGTTTCCTGACCAGAAAGACAATCAGAGGGTTTCCTGACCAGAAAGACAATCAGAGGGTTTCCTGACCAGAAAGACAATCAGAGGGTTTCCTGACCAGAAAGACAATCAGAGGGTTTCCTAACCAGAAAGACAATCAGAGGGTTTCCTAACCAGAACCATGGGTGGACAGCTCGGTCCCTGCTGAAGGATGCAGCGCTCAGATCTGGAGACAGAGTGGCCTACAGCAGGGCTAGAAGTGAACTTAAAAAGGTCCAGAAGGCCAAGCAAAGGTACAAGCAGTACATGGAGGACCACTTTAGCAGCAACAATCCATAAAACATGTGGAGAGGCATCAGGAACATCAGGGACTACAAGCACATCAACCAGAGGCTGATAATGACCGACTCTCCCTGACACCTTAAACAACTTCTTTGCACGCTTTGGCTCTCCAAGCAGCAGGGAGCCTGAACATTTCTACAGTATAGAAATGGGCTCTGTATTAGTGTGATGGATTGCTTATTAAGCTTTTTTCCCCCATTGATTGCTTATGGGGCTTGTTTGGGGCTTTTTTCCCCATTGGGTTTTGCTGCCTCCATTTTTCACCGAAAGCAAACTTTACAAATAACGGACATGTCACTTTTTCACAGGATTAAAAACAGATAATCTCCGTAATTATTACTAATCACACGTGGTCCCTTGGTAGAACTAATCCTGTGTGAATAGGGCTTTATTGGGTTATTTAGGACTATGAGCTGTCAGATGAAGCCTGATGAGCCACTCCGAGTATCAGGGGTCTAAGCGGACATTATCAGTTAATTAGATGGAACAAGCTTCAATCTAATTAACCATTAATCAACTATTAACCCTAAATTGATTATTTGCTTGCATCCCTAGTTGAAAGGTTTTCAGAAATACTGAGCAAAAGTCTGGTTTTCTTTTGCTGTTGTGATGACCTGGATAACTGAGAATTGGCACAGGCAAAGGTATTTTTTTAGTGCAATGATTAAATTAATATATACACGAAAATACTTTACATTGAATCTGCAGAGGCAGTGGAGGACAGGATGGGTCCAGTTATATATCAGATTTATTTCCCTCTCTGTAATCCAGGCGGGATCACCGTTAGCTTTGCTCATCATGATTCATTTGCATCGTGGAACCAAAGCATGGCTGATCTTCTCTTTACTCTGACTGCAGCAGGCAGGTTTCAATACGAGGGAAGGCAGAGAGGGAAGTTCACAGCAGCCGCGGTGAAGTTAGTTCTAGGTTGGACGGTGGACATTGGCGCTCCGCGGCTTCAGCTGCGTCTGCCTCCTGTTCTAGCCGATACAGGGAGGCTGATCTGGGGCTGCTGCTCTCTGTCTGCTGGCTGCAGGCATGAAAACGGGTCGGGGCGAAAAAGGTGAGAAGGATTAAACCCCTCCAGGGGGCCGAGGGCATGCTCCCCCAGAAGAAAAGTTTGTATCATTTAATTTAAAAGCACCAATTTAGAGCTCTTTGATAGAATAATCAAGCAAAGTTACGGGACAGTAGGGATGGGTACCTTTCACATTTAAACCGATACAGTACTGATACCTGGGAATCGATACCGGAACTTAGCGGTACCTATTTTCACTACTTTTATGTTGTTAATGGTAGTTTATTAATAAAATCTAATTTTTATTTAGCATATTTATTTCCTAATATATAAGCTTGTATGAGCCTAGAAATTAACCTTATTTAATAATTGATCAACGTTATACACTGCCTGAATCCACAGCACATGAAAGGACAGTTTGAGGCACAGAGTGAACGAGGTGAACACGGGATAGAAGCTGCGTGTGAATAAAATTCAGGGAATTGTTTTAGTGCAACTGTTTCAGAGAAGAAGAAAAAAAACTAGATTTAAAAATATTATATTGTATTCAGCTTTGTAAATCAGGGAGGGATACATTTGCAATGAGGGAACAGAGCGGCTCTCCTCTTTGCTCTGACTACAGGTGAGTTTCAGGAAGAGGCAGCAGCTGCTGTCAGGTGTTTTCTCTACTGCTCATCAGCAAATTGCTTAAATTGTTTGGGACAGTTTGCTTTATTTTCGTGACTACTCTTTACAACCACAGTTAAAAAGCAATGTCTTGTTTTATGACATTTTAATATAGAGTTTTTTCTTCTATTTTTTTTATTATTATTATTATTATTATTATTATTATTATTATTATTATTATTATTACTGTAACTACTTTTTTCAGTTTTTAGATATTTGAGTGAATGGAAGGGTAAGAATAAATTAGAGGACTGTACATAGTTGGATTTCAAATTGAAACGCAAATGTATTTTGTAACAGAAAAGTAGGTTAATGAGTACAATATCAATGAAAGGATTCCAAAAAAGTAAAAAACAAACAAAAAAACTGGACTTTTTTCTCAAGTTTGAAGACGTTTCGCTTCCCATCCAGAAAGCTTTCTTAATTCAAAATCAGCATATGAACAATGAAAAGAACATTCACACCAATTTCTTACCTTCCACAGACTAACATTCCTGCTTTTCTATAAGCAGCACGTCCTGTGACATGACAGAGAAACTAAAAATAAAAGAATGGCTAACGTTAACCTTCATTTGTTAAGTTAGATCTTAATGAAGCCAGGAAGTGTGGTCACTAAAATTTAATGTTAGCTTGAGTCAGTCAACGTTACCTTGAGGCACTCTGCATGAGTGGTACTCTTTAATAAAACAAAATGAAAAAGCAGTTCTCCATTCTTAAAAAAAAGGTTTATTAATACTGTCAATAACTTAAAAGTACTTTATTCAATATTATTTGTACATTTGGGCAGTTGTGTTTTTTTTTTCAGTTTTAACCCACTAACTGAACAATAACGTTAACGTGTCTCCCCCACCGGCGAAAATTAACATAATTTCTTAACTTTCATTAAAAGCTGAGAGGTCTGGTTAAATTGTTGTTAAGTTCATCTTCTTACCGTCAGACTCGCTTTAGTTCCTCGGAGAAAAGCCTCCAAACAGCCCAGAGTCCAATAAGTGTCCAGTGTTCTCAATGAGAAGTCACTTTTTCCCTTTTCCTCTAACAGGAAACTTCTCTGGCCGTTAGCTTCTCAGTTAGCTCTGATGCTAACTGCTCCCTCGCAGGCTGTCGCTTCTTCTAAAACGGTGACAAATAGCGGTTAAGACGAGCTGCACATGCTGTCAGAGTCTAGGAGGCTTTAGCTTTGTCTCTTACCCAGTTCTCTGGTTGGCAGCTTAAGGCCTCACAAGACACGTTTACGGTTTGTTTAGGCCGCATGTAAAGTTGAACAGCGCTTTCTTCTCCTTCTTCTTCTTCGTGGAATTTGTTGGCGGTTGGCACGCAACGAAATAGTGCATTACCACTACCAACTGGTATAGAGTGTGGACCTGAATGGCTACTAATTTATACTGAACAAAACAAGTTACAACCAAATCAACAAAACAAAATCAACTAAACCAAAATGAGATTCAAATCCTCTCAATTACATTAATTGATCTAAGATAATGAAAAATTATTACAAAACACTTATCTCTTGAGATGTTCCTAAGTATTTCTGTTAAATCAAAGTATATTCTTTCCATTTTTTGATTTTGAACCATATCTCCAACAAAATATGTTCTATTGTTTCATTCTCTCTAAAATATTGAATGATAGTTTCCTGTATTATGTTGCTGCATTCCAGTGACGTGCGGTAGGGTTCATAGCTGGTGAGGCCATGACGTCATCAGAGTCAGATTTACAGATACACTCTACAGAGTAGACTCGTTGCAAAGTGCTGAAGGAGACTGATTGAGCCAAATAAATTCACCAAGAGACATGGAAAAAATATTGATTCTTTTATGAAAAAAATAATACTAAATTATTTGTCATTTGATTGGTAACAGTTTATGAGTTATGATGGATTTCTGCAGTTGTAACACATTCTAAAAATATAACACACATTACGCACATTTAATTACAAAAACAAAAAATTAGTAATTATCGCTGTCTTACCTCTACTTGTAAATTAAGTCCATGCGGCGCTCTTTCTGAACAAAACTATCGGTCATTTTCCAGTAAAAGTTCTCTTTATCTTCTTCAGATTTAAAAGTCTCTCAGTCTCAGTGGAGCTCACTGCCAGGGAGGAAAGCCTTCCTTCATCAGTCCTGTTCCGGCTGGATGTTTAGAGTCTTTTCAGTGCTTTGCTGGTTTAGCAAAACTCGCTAATAAAACATCCATGACTTGCTGTGACCATAGACATTATATACTCTTATATTATGTCTATGGCTATGACTCTTGAGCGCCCCCTGCCTAGAGGCCAAGGAACTGCCGGCCTCACCTACAACCCGTTCTTTGCCTTTTATGATCGCCCAGCAGCACGAAAACATGTTACCTGCACACAGTTTGATGACCAAAACACAATTTGTAATCCACATACAGTAAATTGTGGAAAATCAGTTCATAACTGTTTGAACAATTGAATTTATGATCTAGAGACAGGAGATGCATTCACAGAATGGAAGCCAGCGCAGTTAACATGGGATTGCGCAATCCCAGGGGAGGACAAGGTCGCTGCGGCCACCAAGGATTTACATGAAAAATAGTGAAGTCTGCGATTTTAAATAGAATATGATAAAAAATGAGGAAATGACATTAAAAAAAGAACTTTTATTACAAATGACTGAGTGGTTAACGTGGCTCTGCAGCATTGTGTGGACATCGGGGGCAGTTCCTCTGGATTGGCAGAAAGTCGGACCCATTTCCTGTGAGAGTTGGACTCCGCCAAGGTTGCCCTTTGTCACTGATTCTGTTGATAACTTTTATAGACAGAATTTCTGGGCGCAGCCAAGGTGTTGAGGGGATCCGTTTTGGTCCTATTGGCTTCATCAGGGCGTGATCTACAGCTCTCACTGGAGCGGTTCGCAGCCGAGTGTGAAGCGGCCGGGATGAAATGGTCTTAAACCGGAAAAGGGTAGAGTGTCTCCTCCGGGTTGGGGAGGATGTGCTGTGACTTGTTGTGCTCCCGGTTGCACACAGAGGCATTCCAAATCGTCGGATGTACATTTCATTTCTTTATCGAAGGACGAAGAAAGAAATGGATAATTTTACTGAAAAGGATGCAGGCAGACAATCCCAATGGACTGTGGGAGCCATCATACCACGACAGAATTTGCAGTCTACACTTCATCTCCGGTAAATACAACTTAATTTTGCATTAGTCATTGTTCTACTTAAATCATTATATAAATAAAAAATTAGGATATATATTTAAGTCAAGACGTAAATGTTTGTTTCGTAATAATATACGTACATGTACAATGTATGCAAACCCTCTGGCATGAGTCTGTGAAAATGATTAATAAGACAAAAACACCAAAATAATCCTTTCTGAACGATGTTTTTTTTTATTAATTAAATGCTTATTGTGGAATCGTAGTAATTTTCCAATGTTAATTTAAAAGCATGTACTGGGTTAGGCAGGGAAATCTATTGGCCAGCCCCACCAAGATTTTTTTTCACCAGCCGCCACTGAAAACAGCTTTAACATATTTATAACAAGTTCAACAAAGGGTTAACAATAGGTTACATACAAAGATCCCTAAATCTATCCATCCATCCATTTTCCAACAGGTTTATCCCTGTTAGGGGTCACTGGTGTCTATCTCCAGCGTTCACTGGGTGAGAGGCGGGGTACACCTTGGACAGGTCGCCAGTCTGTCGCAGGGCAACACAGAGAAAAACAGGACAAACAACCATTCACGCTCATATTCACACCAAAGGACAATTCAGAGAGGCCAATTAACGTAACAGTCATGTTTTTGGACTGTGGGAGGAACCCGGACATACACACTCCATGCAGAAACACTTGAACCCAGGACGTTCTTGCTGCATGGCAACAATGCTACCCACTGCTCCACTATGCAGCCCCTCAGATCTCTAAATCTAGGTCCTTATTCAAACTAACCCCATATTGAATAAAATTATTTTGAGCTTAGCTACATAGTAATAAGTAGAAACATCCATAGAATCAGCAGGATAATATTCTGTTACAGATAACGTTCAACTGCCAGGCATTGAAAGTTAAGACACATGTTTGAGAATTGCTTTTAATAAACTGAGAAATACTGCTGACTATACATTCATATGTAAGCTAACTTCCATGTAATGATTACATTGCAGAACCTCTAGGATAAGATGAAGGAAATTGTCGACAAGAATATCTGGTTAGGAAATTGCTTGAAGTAGGTTTTAAGTAAAGGATGACAGTAGTGATCTGGATAAGAACACTAATCGTACTCAGTTGTGTTGTGCTAGCTATCTAGAATGGGTGACATTTTGAACTATGAACTGTTGGCTGCTGATTGCCTGAGCCAAGTCCACATCGAAGAGCCGCCCTGTCAAATCACCTCCTAAAAAAGCAGTGAGACAACATCAAGACCTCATACAAGCCACAAAAGCTGAGTTTTTATGTAAGCTATGACCACAGAAAATTAAACTTTTCTACCTTTAACATTCATAAAATTACAAATACATTCTGTACAGTTCAATATAAAAATCTTCAGGGTTACAAGAGGTAAACAAACAGTAATCATGTTGCACTTTTTGAGTTCATGCAGGAATTTAGCAAATGTGGGTGGCGTTCACATCCCTGAGATGAAACTGAACTCTTAAAGGCATGTTTGCAACAAATCAACCTCAGACATCAGTAAAACACACATTACATCCACAGTGAAACATGGTGTTGGCAGCATCATGATCTGGGCTTTTCTTAATGGAAATAGTTTTTGTCAGTGTGGGTTGAACTATAAACAGCGCTTAAAACCAGTCAGCCTTGAGAGTAAAGAAGTTTAACTTTTATGAAGGATGAGTATACAATTGTATATTTGAGTGTCACATGAGCTCAATCATTTATCCAAATGACAAATCTCTAAAACCCGGCTCTAATAATCTAACAGTCATTCTAATGATTAAATAACACACCAAGGGGGATCATCAAGTCTTTCATAGATGTCTCCATCAATCTATGAATAAGCAGAAGTTATAACCTGTGATTTAATGATTAAACTGACCTGTATGTTGTGTTTAGCTAATTTACAACAGTCATTGATTTCAATATGTATCTGAAGAGTGAGGCCTCTTATCAACATGGATTCTCATGTGAACACTTGGATTGCTTTGCTTGAAGAAACATTTTCTGCACATCAGACACAGGAAAGGCTTCTCACCTGTGGGTTAGCATGTGATCAGCCAGATGACAACTGTTTCTGAAAGACTTAGCACACGCTTTAGAAGCATACAGCTTCTCACCTGTGAGTATTCATATGTTGAATCCTACTACTAGAGGAAGTAAAAGATTTATCACACACTTCACAATGATAAGGCTTCTCACCCGTATGAGTTCTTAAGTGTATAATCAGGTTACCTTTCAAGGAAAACTCTTTTGCACAAGTTGGACAGGAAAAAGGCTTCTCGCCTGTGTGTGTTCTCATATGACGAGCTAAATGACTACCAGCGCTGAAAGATTTATCACACATTTCACAAGTGTATAGCTTGTTGCGCATATGATTTCTTATGTGCCTACTCAAGCTATCTTTAGTGAAAAAACCTTTTGTACATGGTGGACAGGAAAAAGGCTTCTCACCTGTGTGCATTCTCATGTGACGAGCCAGACTACTACCACAGCTGAAAGATTTATCACACACTTTACAATGATGAGGCTTCTCGCCCGTATGAGTTCTTATGTGCTGACTCAGTTTATCTTTAGTGGAAAAACTTTTTGCACAAGTTGGACAGGAGAATGGCTTCTCCCCTGTGTGCGTTCTCAGGTGAACAGCTAAATAACTACCAACACTGAAAGATTTATCACACAATCTACAATTATAAGGCTTCTCTCCCGTATGAGTTCTTATGTGAATATTCAGGTAACCTTTAGTGGAAAAACTTTTTGCACAAGTTGGACAGGAGAATGGCTTCTC